>NC_140501.1:19297483-19342483 GCF_964271855.1 Acomys minous | reverse complement strand
TGTGGTGGTGGTGTGGTGGTGGTGGTGGTGGTGGTGTGGTGGTGGTGGTGGTGGTGTGGTGGTGTGGTGGTGTGGTGGTGGTGTGGTGGTGTGGTGGTGTGTGGTGGTGTGTTGGTGGTGTGGTGGTGGTGTGGTGGTGTGGTGGTGGTGTGGTGGTGTGGTGGTGGTGTGGTGGTGTGGTGGTGGTGTGGTGGTGGTGTGGTGGTGGTGTGGTGGTGGTGTGGTGGTGTGGTGGTGTGGTGGTGGTGGTGTGGTGGTGTGGTGGTGTGGTGGTGGTGTGGTGGTGTGGTGGTGGTGTGGTGGTGGTGTGGTGGTGTGGTGGTGGTGTGGTGGTGTGGTGGTGTGGTGGTGGTGTGGTGGTGGTGTGGTGGTGGTGGTGGTGGTGTGGTGGTGTGGTGGTGGTGTGGTGGTGTGGTGGTGGTGTGGTGGTGGTGTGGTGGTGGTGGTGGTGGTGTGGTGGTGTGGTGGTGGTGGGTGGTGGTGGTGTGGTGGTGTGTGGTGTGGTGGTGTGGTGGTGGTGGTGTGGTGGTGGTGGTGGTGTGGTGGGTGGTGTGGTGGTGGTGTGGTGGTGTGGTGGTGTGGTGGTGGTGGTGGTGTGGTGGTGTGTGGTGGTGTGGTGTGGGTGGTGTGTGTGGTGTGGTGGTGGTGGTGTGGTGGTGGTGTGGTGGTGGTGGTGTGGTGGTGGTGGTGGTGGTGTGGTGGTGTGGTGGTGGTGTGGTGGTGGTGGTGGTGGTGTGGTGGTGTGGTGGTGTGGTGGTGGTGTGGTGGTGTGGTGGTGTGTGGTGGTGTGTGGTGTGGTGGTGGTGGTGGTGGTGGTGGTGGTGTGGTGGTGGTGGTGGTGGTGTGGTGGTGTGGTGGTGTGGTGGTGTGGTGGTGGTGGTGTGGTGGTGTGGTGGTGTGGTGGTGTGGTGGTGTGGTGGTGGTGTGGTGGTGGTGTGGTGGTGGTGTGGTGGTGTGGTGGTGGTGGTGTGGTGGTGTGGTGGTGGTGTGGTGGTGGTGTGGTGGTGTGTGGTGGTGTGGTGGTGTGTGGTGTGTGTTGGTGGTGTGGTGGTGTGGTGGTGTGGTGGTGTGGTGGTGTGGTGGTGGTGGTGGTGGTGTGGTGGTGTGGTGGTGGTGTGGTGGTGTGGTGGTGTGGTGGTGTGGTGGTGGTGTGGTGGTTGGTGGTGGTGTGGTGGTGGTGTGGTGGTGTGGTGGTGTGGTGGTGTGGTGTGGTGGTGGTGGTGGTGGTGTGGTGGTGTGGTGGTGGTGTGGTGGTGTGGTGGTGGTGTGGGTGGTGTGGTGGTGTGGTGGTGTGGTGGTGGTGTGGTGGTGTGGTGGTGGTGTGGTGGTGGTGTGGTGGTGTGGTGGTGTGGTGGTGTGGTGGTGGTGTGGTGGTGGTGTGGTGGTGTGGTGGTGGTGTGGTGGTGTGGTGGTGTGGTGGTGTGGTGGTGTGGTGGTGGTGTGGTGGTGGTGTGGTGTGTGTGGTGGTGTGGTGGTGTGGTGGTGGTGTGGTGGTGTGGTGGTGTGGTGGTGTGGGTGGTGGTGGTGGTGGTGTGGTGGTGGTGTGGTGGTGTGGTGGTGGTGTGGTGGTGTGGTGGTGTGGGTGTTGGTGGTGTGTGGTGTTGGTGGTGTGGTGGTGTGGTGTTGTGGTGGTGGTGTGGTGGTGTGGTGGTGGGTGGTGGTGGTGGTGTGGGTGGTGGTGGTGTGGTGGTGTGGTGGTGTGGGGGTGGTGGTGGTGTGTGGTGGTGTGGTGGTGGTGTGTTGGTGGTGTGGTGGTGTGGTGGTGTGTGGTGGTGTGGTGGTGGTGTGGTGGTGTGGTGGTGGTGTGGTGGTGGTGTGGTGGGTGGTGGTGGTGGTGTGGTGTGGGTGGTGTGGTGGTGGTGGGTGTGGTGGTGTGGTGGTGTGGTGGTGGTGTGGTGGTGTGGTGGTGGTGTGGTGGTGTGGTGGTGGTGGTGGTGGTGGTGTGGTGGTGTGGTGGTGGTGTGGTGGTGTGGTGGTGTGGTGGTGGTGTGGTGGTGGTGTGGTGGTGGTGGTGGTGGTGTGGTGGTGTGGTGGTGGTGTGGTGGTGTGGTGGTGGTGTGGTGGTGGTGTGGTGGTGGTGGTGTGTGGTGTGGTGGTGTGGTGGTGTGGTGGTGTGGTGGTGGTGTGGTGGTGTGTGGTGTGGTGGTGTGGTGGTGGTGTGGTGGTGTGGTGGTGTGGTGGTGGTGTGGTGGTGGGTGGTGTGGTGGTGGTGTGGTGGTGTGGTGGTGTGGTGGTGGTGTGGTGGTGTGTTGGTGGTGTGTTGGTGTGGTGGTGTGGTGGTGTGGTGGTGGTGGTGGTGGTGTGGTGGTGTGGTGGTGGTGGGGTGGTGGTGTGGTGGTGTGGTGGTGGTGTGGTGGTGGTGTGGTGGTGTGGTGGTGTGGTGGTGTGGTGGTGGTGTGGTGGTGTGGTGGTGGTGTGGTGGTGTGTGGTGTGGTGGTGGTGGTGGTGGTGTGGTGGTGGTGGTGGTGGTGTGGTGGTGTGTTGGTGTGGTGGTGTGGTGGTGGTGTGGTGGTGGTGTGGTGGTGTGGTGGTGTGGTGGTGTGGTGGTGTGGTGGTGGTGTGGTGGTGGTGTGGTGGTGGTGTGGTGGTGTGGTGGTGGTGTGGTGGTGTGGTGGTGGTGTGGTGGTGGTGTGGTGGTGGTGTGGTGGTGTGGTGGTGTGGTGGTGTGTTGGTGGTGTGGTGGTGTGGTGGTGTGGTGGTGTGGTGGTGTGGTGGTGGTGTGGTGGTGTGGTGGTGGTGTGGTGGTGTGGTGGTGTGGTGGTGTGGTGGTGGTGTGGTGGTGTGGTGGTGGTGTGGTGGTGGTGTGGTGGTGTGGTGGTGTGGTGGTGGTGTGGTGGTGTGGTGGTGGTGTGGTGGTGTGGTGGTGTGGTGGTGGTGTGGTGGTGTGGTGGTGGTGTGGTGGTGTGGTGGTGGTGTGGTGGTGTGGTGGTGGTGTGGTGGTGTGGTGGTGGTGTGGTGGTGGTGTGGTGGTGTGGTGGTGTGGTGGTGTGGTGGTGGTGTGGTGGTGGTGTGGTGGTGTGGTGGTGGTGTGGTGGTGTGGTGGTGTGGTGGTGTGGTGGTGTGGTGGTGGTGTGGTGGTGGTGTGGTGGTGTGGTGGTGGTGTGGTGGTGTGGTGGTGGTGTGGTGGTGTGGTGGTGTGGTGGTGGTGTGGTGGTGTGGTGGTGGTGTGGTGGTGTGGTGGTGTGGTGGTGTGGTGGTGGTGTGGTGGTGTGGTGGTGTGGTGGTGTGGTGGTGGTGTGTTGGTGGTGTGGTGGTGTGTTGGTGGTGTGGTGGTGTGGTGGTGTGGTGGTGGTGTGGTGGTGTGGTGGTGGTGTGGTGGTGGTGTGGTGGTGGTGGTGGTGGTGTGGTGGTGGTGGTGGTGGTGTGGTGGTGTGGTGGTGTGGTGGTGGTGTGGTGGTGTGGTGGTGTGGTGGTGGTGTGTTGGTGGTGTGGTGGTGTGGTGGTGGTGTGGTGGTGTGGTGGTGGTGTGGTGGTGTGGTGGTGGTGTGGTGGTGGTGTGGTGGTGGTGTGGTGGTGGTGTGGTGGTGTGGTGGTGTGGTGGTGGTGGTGTGGTGGTGTGGTGGTGTGGTGGTGGTGTGGTGGTGTGGTGGTGGTGTGGTGGTGTGGTGGTGGTGTGGTGGTGGTGTGGTGGTGTGGTGGTGGTGTGGTGGTGTGGTGGTGGGTGGTGGTGTGGTGGTGGTGTGGTGGTGGTGGTGGTGGTGTGGTGGTGTGGTGGTGGTGTGGTGGTGTGGTGGTGGTGTGGTGGTGGTGTGGTGGTGGTGGTGGTGGTGTGGTGGTGTGGTGGTGTGGTGGTGTGGTGGTGGTGTGGTGGTGTGTGGTGTGGTGGTGTGGTGGTGGTGGTGTGGTGGTGTGGTGGTGTGGTGGTGGTGTGGTGGTGGGTGGTGTGGTGGTGGTGTGGTGGTGTGGTGGTGGTGGTGTGGTGGTGTGGTGGTGGTGTGGTGGTGGGTGGTGTGGTGGTGGGTGGTGTGGTGGTGGTGTGGTGGTGGTGGTGTGGTGGTGTGGTGGTGTGGTGGTGTGGTGATGTGGTGGTGGTGTGGTGGTGGGTGGTGTGGTGGTGGGTGGTGTGGTGGTGGGTGGTGTGGTGGTGGTGTGGTGGTGGTGGTGTGGTGGTGTGGTGGTGTGGTGGTGTGGTGGTGGTGTGGTGGTGTGGTGGTGTGGTGGTGTGTGGTGTGGTGGTGGTGTGGTGGTGTGGTGTGGTGGTGGGTGGTGTGGTGTGGTGGTGGGTGGTGGTGGTGGTGGTGGTGTGGTGGTGGTGGGTGGTGTGGTGGTGTGGTGGTGTGGTGGTGAAGGTGGTGAAGGTGGTGAAGGTGGTGAAGGTGGTGAAGGTGGTGGTGTGATGGTGCTGGTGATAATATAACCAAAACCCCGGGGCTGGGAATGGGTTATCTCTTCTAGGGTTGTCTGGTTGTCCCATAGAGCCCATCTAAATACTACAAGCTACTGTCAATGCTCTTCATTCATCTCTAGAACTTGAAGGTAAGGTCCTACTGCTGAACACACTGTACACACATGAACGATAAAAAGTGGAGAAATCAAACAAGAATTGACCTGGAAGCTTCCTCTCTACTGGCCAGCTTTCACAGTGCTATCTGCACACTGCCAAAAGAGAAAGCAATCATCACTGTTACCCAGTTCAGAACCTTTGAGCTACAACAATCTTGGCAAGATATTCCCACTGTGCAGTAGTGGAATGAATGTTTTTATTGTACCAAAATTCTGATTAGATTTGAGACCTACTCCATGAAAGAGAAACCATACCTGGTACCCTTAACAGGGCCAACCTGCGACTAGATAGGTAGGTCATAGGACACAGGGGAGAGCCTACTATTATTATTTGTTTAATAAAAACAAATGCTAATGATTTATGGCTATACTCATGGATTAGGGCATCTTTCAACTCCCATCAGAGAAGGTTCTTTCCAGTAGATGGCAGCTGGTAAACAGAGCTACAACTGGTCAGCCTACAGAGAATAACATCAGTGTCACAGCCTTTCCCCCAGAGGCTCAGGAATCCTCATGGAACAGTGGATACAAAGATTTAACAAGCCAGAGGTGATCAATGACTACAAGGAGATAGCATTTTCCAGACACAAAAGAGCAGATGTACAAATGGACTTTCAGTGATTGTGACAGTATGACCAAGACCCTTAAAAGGCAAGTCAAACTAAATCCCAGCATAAAGCAGGGGAGGAGGTATGAATCACCAGCACAAGCTGATGAGCTATTAACATGTTATAGCTTCTGGGAGGGAGGGAGGACAGGATGGGAGAGAAAGGGAGGAGGGATAGATTTTATTTAAGGGCAGGAACCCACACCTCAGGGCAGGTCTCACACCCAAGAGTCTTTGAGCAATACAAACTGGACTTAACGGGTTGAGGCGAGGTGGACTAGATGGGGGGGGGGGAGGAGGAAGGATCTAGGAAGAGTTGGGGGTGGATCAAAATACACTGTATGAAATTCTCAAAGAATAAAAATTTTAATTCAAAAAATGGGCAAGCGAGGTGTGGCAGTGAACAGCTTGAATCCTGGCCCTTGAGAGGCACAGGAGGTGGTTCTCTTTGAGGTGGAGTCCATCCTCATCTAAATAGTGAATTCTAGGCCAGTAAAGGTATGTACTGAGATCTTGTCTCGAAAATAACAAATAAAGGAAATAGGCTTGCTTGATTCTACATTTAATGAAGAAAAATTGACAAAATGTTAGTTCTGCAGAGTATTTTATACAACATGAAATGCACCTCATAATACACTTTAAAACTCTTACAAATACCACTAAATAGCATTAACATTCAGTGATACATGTTGGCTTATCTTGAGAATGGGTAAGCACATTTAAACTCCTGCTCTCTGATATCTAGGACACTTAGAGGCAAACTGGTAGGGTAGAGGTCTACACAATTATATACATCAACAAAACAATAGGGCCTAAGGTTTGCCACTGTCTTACAAGTAAGAAAACACTTTGACTTAACTTTTAATTCTTATAATGGTTGAATAACGAACCCTAAACTATTTAAAATGGAATGTCAATAATTTATTAAGAATTTAATTATTTTTCATCTTATTATTTTAATGATATATATTTCTAACGCAACATTAATAGAACTTGGGACAATATTATAAAAGCCAAAGGATTTTAGAATTAAAAGGCATTTCAGGAATTATTTGATCTCCAGTAATTTCTTGGACAGACTTAGAAAATACGTCTATCAGCAGACAAATAGAAGTTAGATCTCTTGTCAAGCATAATGCTTTGTCTTCATGCAATAGTTCTTAAAGAGATTCTGCAACTAAAAAAAAAAACCCCACAGATTTGAGAGACTGTGCCTTGACATGCAGGTAACAGGCAATGTTTATCAATTCTAAGCAAGTTACACCCAATTGTAAGAATAAAGTTATACCCTAACGTGCCAGCTGCTACCTGAGTGGTGAAATCCACAGCTGACTTGGACCGCCCGGAGCTCACAGTCGAACCGCACAGAGCCTGGAGGGTAGGTCGTGATTTTGCTGGCATCCTTTTCTCCTCTATCTCCACTTCCATCTGAAAATGTTATAACTCATAATTACACCATTATTTATATTTATAATGAGATTTTAAATCAGTTTACTATGGAAGAAAAAAAGAGAAACATGTTAAAAGGAATAAGTAGGAAGACCCTGTAGTTGTTAGAAGTGATAGACCAAGAAGCTACCTGCAAAGAAGCCAGTCTGAAGAGATACAGAGTATGCATACTTCTGTTATAAAGACTACTACATCAGCAAAAACTAAACATGGCATCTGGTTATAGATAAAACCTAGTGAGCTAATTAGCTGGGTAATGAAAATGAACAATTAATTTTAGTGTAAAATTTAAATCTGATATGGGAAAATTTAGTTTTCATAAAAAAGTAATTACATGCAAAGTCGTTTTACAGTACTTTTACTTAGTGATACTGTTAGTACTTGCTATTTTTAAAATAGTCCTAGTAGACTCACAGCTCTCAGAAAGGCTACTGCCTTTCTGTGCACAGGCTGGCAGCTAAACTTAAAAAAAAAAATTATGAAGACCGAATATTCAAGACACTGTAGTTGGATGGCCTACTCTCACTCATCGCTCCTAGCTTACCTCCCCGCACTCAGGACTCTAGTTTGTGGCCTTCTTCCCATAAGTTACCAAATCCTCTTTCTATTTTTGTTTCATCTTTTTGTCTATATTTTTTATGATTTCACCTCTCTTTAGTCTTTTAACCACTGTTTTCTAGATTTGATTTAGAAATGTATGACATTCTCACCAGAGCATCCACATTCTAGAATATTAAAACCTGAATTTGGAAATGTGTGAATTAAGTCAGATAGCTTGCTTTTTAAAATAAAAACTCAACATAGATACTAAAATATGACCTTTATGTTATCGATATTCAAGTTCCCTTCACATGATGTGAATAAAAATCTGGATGGAACTTCAACATGTCAATTGGGCTAAACTACTCCATTGTGGCATAGAAACACTAAACAAGTGTATATAGCATTCAGATGCATATGTGAATCTACAGACACACATTCTATATTCTATATTTTATAAAATTCTGTTTTACTACCCATTTAAAAATATTAAATACAAGAACATTAAATCATTTAATTTTCATTTCATTCTCTCTGATTTACTTCCATTAATATTTAGTTAACACAAACTTGACTTAAAGTATGACTTTCTTTTTTTTTTTTTTTTTTTTGTAAGTGGCCTTCATCTTAAAAACTGAATACTTTCTAACATTAAGACAGTAAAACCTCACTAATTCAGAATAGCATAATATGGGTAGGCCCATGTGACTTACTGAAGAACTATTAATTACAGAATATTTAAATAAAAGTTCAGTTTTGTTATCTTCAGGTAATACAGATTACAGATTAAATACTACAACAAAGAAAATGTGTTTACCTACATTAGACTTTAAAATAGGCCAATATTAGATTAAAATGTACCATAAACATGAAAGTCCTTTAACATACTAGAATTAACAGCTGGACCCAGAGGTTGAAGGCACGTTGAAGGAATCCTTCATTTCTTGAGCCCTTGGTTTGAAAAGCTAGTGATTTTAGACAGGTTTCCCCTTAAAAGTATGACCCTGAAAATTCAGAGGAAGAAATTACTTTGAAATTTTTATTCAAAAATATCACAAATACTACACCTGAATTAGTGAGAGGTTTTACTATAACAGGATAACAAATAATACCTCTTTTGCTATGTTTTCTAATGTGGGTTTGACTGTTAAATCAAAGAAAAATAAAATTAAATAAAAGTTCCAACATTTCATTTCAGTCCAAATGAAATATATTTTTTGTTTAAAGGCTTCTCTCTCATCTTGGAAGATAGTGGAATTCATACAAGGTCTCACACAAAAAGGAATATATATTTTCCAAGGTTATTTAAATCAAATACTAGGGGAAAAGAAACTTTTAAAAAGTCTCATAACTGGTAAATAATATATATAATTACTAAAAACAAGTGTGATTTAAAATCAAAATAGTCATTTTCACATGATTTTTACGATACAAAATAAAACATTTTAAATATTATTTCACTTTATATGAACATATTTTTGTCTACTTAGAAATTTTACCTTGACTTTAACATTCTTCCCATGAGTTGAAGGCTAACACAGATACAAATCCCACAAAAGATGTCTAACATCAGAAGAGAAAAATTTAAAGACCTAGTAATTGACTAAATAAGGTTGATATGAATAAAAGAATGACAGATCTTATTTCGTACCAAAATTCTACTAGGAGAGTTGAGAGTGCATGCAAGTCTCCTATATTTAAATCCATACTTTAATTATTAAAAATTGTGTAGTATTAGTAAGAAAAACGAGGTGAGTCTTAGTCACTTACAGACTTTTAAAAAACACATTATATCTGTGTATTGATATAAAAATATGATATAATAATTTAGAATTTGGTGGGGGGGGCGGGAAGGGGAGCAGTATGTAATAAACATCCAAAATGCAATCCAAATCAAGAATCAGCAAGTGATATTCAGCAATGTCAAGTATGTTCAAGCTCATTACTCATAAAAGGATTAATGAGAAGCTAAAGGATTTCATTTTGTGTTACAAAAAGAAACTCCACATAGTCTTACAAGTGTCCTGTGTATAACACACACACACACACACACACACACACACACACACACACACACACAATTGATGTTCACAGGTATTTATCATCTGATACTAACACTATGGAAACTTGGCAGATAATGTAATTAAAATACTGCGTTTTATCTTCTGTGAACATATTTGTGTAGAAGGAAAAAAGACTTAGCATCTAAAGAAGCATAAACTTGAAGTTTAATTTTTTACGTACACCATGTGTTTTTCAGCTAACCACAGCCATTCAAACATAAAAGTGATCACAGAACACAACTAGTGCCTTGAGACCAGTGGTACCTGACTTGAGCCCAACACTGACACTGTCATTGCCACAGTGGGTGAGTGGTTGCGTTACAATCCCAGCTAGTGGTGCAACAACTAGACAGTGACCTTCTGGATCCGCTTTCCCATTTACAAAAGAACAACAGTGGTGCACACTTCACGGAATTCTTTGGAGGATTAAGCAAGGTAATACATGGAAAGCATTGGATCAGCATTCACCATTGCTGCTTATGGCTGTTTGCTTTAACCAACACAGCAGTCCAAGGGCACAAGTATTCTTCTACCATTTTACTGAACTGTAAAAGGTTACAAAACCATTCCAAAGTCATATGGTAGAACTAATTTAGAATTTAAATATAAATAAGGCTCATATAATTTTTCAATTATTGAATATTGATTTCTTAAATCTTTAGTAAAAGTAAATTATTTAATAAAATTGCAAGTCTTGTACATTCAATAGAATTTAAAAACAGAAAGAAAAGAGTGATGCCAAAAGTGTTAAGGCTAGCATTCATGGGAGATTTCTACATGCAAAGATTATTCATACGTGTCACATTTTTTAAATATAATCTTTATGGCAATGCAGGTTGCAAATTATTTGTACTGTAAAAATAAAGACACAGGGGCTGGAGAGTTGGCTCAGTGGCTAAGAGCACTAGCTGCTCTTCCAAAGAGCCTGGGTTCAATACCCAGCACCCACATGGCAACTCACAACTGTCTGTAACTCCAGTTCCAGGGGTATCTCTCTCTCTCTCTCTCTCTCTCTCTCTCTCTCTCTCTCTCTCTCTCTCTCTCTCACACACACACACACACACACACACACACACACACACACACACACGCGTAGAACACGAATGTACATAAAATAAAAATTAGAAAATAAAGACACAGATTCTAAGGAGACTAACAAATTTATGGACACCTGAGTAGTCTGGGTAAACGACTTAGGATAAAAACTGAACGCTAGTAAAGGTCATCTTTCCACGATACTCTAGCACTCCCAAACAGAAATAGTTGAAAACACCCTAAGGTACTGAGCAGCGTTTCTTCAGAATGTCACAGAAGTCGCTCTAAAGTAGATTCCAAGACTATTTCTTATATAATTCAGATGTTCATAACTATGTATGACATATCAAAATTTCTCTGACTTTGATAAGTAGCTGGAGAAAATGTTAATCTAGGAATCCTTTTAGAAATCTATTTTCTGATCGTAATCTGCTTATGTTATACAGAATTATACTCAGTCTTATACAGTCGAGTTTTTGTAATGAAAAACTCTCATCCTATGAGCATCTCTGAACTCCTTCCACTTGGCCAGAAGCTCTCTAGCTTTCCATTTTAAGAAGCACATTGCTAATAAATCTAGTCTTTGAACCCCTAATAGGCCACAGGACAAAAACTGTAACTTGTCATCCTACACCTGAACCAGCAACATAATTATATTTAAGTCAGAAGATACCACCTAGCACAGTGGACTCAGTGATAATTAAAGGCCAAAATAGTCTTTTTTTATGTGTAGAAAGGAAAAACATTAAAGTACAGCAAAGCATAGGAAGTGCAGTCAACAGAGAGAGAATAAAGGCGGGCGACAGCGGACAAAGAGCCAGTTATCGTGAGGGCTGAGGAGCAGCTTAACATTCCACACACACAGGGCACCATCCCATAACTTCACACTGTACTCATCCTGGGAGTAGGCACATGAACCTGCCTCACTATGCAACCAAGAAGTAATATATACATGAACAAACAAACCTGGTTCTGTAATTTCATATCTGTCTCAAACACTGTTGCAGCTCTATACAGAATAACCTACTGGCACACAAAAGGGATTAAGACTAGATTTCTGCTGAAGAGTTTCTACAACTACTAAGTCTACAACATGAGAAAAAGAATGATTTAAATCTGAAACACGGGTTTTCATTTAATACTATACTCAAGACAACAACAACAACAACAACAAAAGAGGTATGGTTTATCCATAACATACTAAGGTTTTAATGTATACAATGAAATTTGAATATTTTGTTCTACTACAGGTAAAGTCTTAGAAGAATTCACTGTCATATATCTACAGAGAGAAGAGATTAAGAATATCTGTAATAAAAGTGGAGTATGATAGCACAGATTCTGGCAAATAGCAAATATAATTTACATAACTTATTCTAAATAGTACCATACAGATTTACATATACATGAATTGTGTGATTATCCAGTAAATGAAACATACACAAATTCTATTATAACAAATAATATTACACTTAAAACACTTGTATTTCTATTATACATTATGCATTTTGTAATATATATTAACATATATAATGTTTGAACTCCCTGTGTCTACTTTGTTTTGTTTTAGCTCTGAGTGGCAAAATGAAAAGCCGAGATGGACAAGTAATAAAGCTGGCACTACTATGAGGTCACATATGAAAGTCATTTGATGGATTAAAGTCTCTCAGCAAAAAAACAAAAACAAAAGCAAGAAATACAGGAAGTAGACTAACTTGTCTATACAGAATGTATTTTCAAAACTTCCACGTGCCTTCAGCCCTACCTTGGGCATTTTAGAAAACAGCAAAAATAAGTTGGATTAGCCAATGAAGAGTGCCTATTTCACATGTTAGGATTCAAGATAAAATTTACATATAAATTAAAAGTGTGTGCATTACGTTATTTCCTAATGTTAGCCAAGCTATAATTGGTTGTTAAAAACAAGCATAAGCATACTTGGGATTATTAAACTTATCCCAGACTCTGCTGAAGAGGTAAATGATGCAGAAGGGGATGCCTAGTCTCTCTGGTTACAACTCTGACCTCTCTTGAAATCTACCACACTTCTATGTGCTTGACTGTCTACTGACATCTACTTCTGCTTGGCCCTCAGACAGCAAGCATTTGTATATTTTTGTACATTGTTAACATTAAAAGAGCAGAAAATGCAATGGCAGTTTTAACATTATTTACATATTATATTTAATAATTTTGTTAATGCTAAACCATATTAACAGCATTTAAAAAGATTAAAATGCTACACTGTGATAATCAAAAAGCAAATGATAAAGGACAAAAAGAAGAAGACATGATACTTTTTACCCTTTTAAAGTCTATGAAATAGAAAACCAAGTGGGAAAGATACACTGTAAGCCACACTCCTTGCTGCTGTTCACAGCAACAAGGAGAGCAAGAAGAACCACAACCACAAAGACAGTAGCACTTGAGCGTGTCCTTTCTCCTCAGGCTATACACCACAGAAGCAAAGCAGAGAGTCAGTTTTGTGCATTTTCCCAGAGACAAAATTCAAATGAGTGGAAGAAATTGGGAGAGCATCCCACCTAGGTGGTAAGGAAGACCAAATACCTTTGTGCTTGTCCCGTTTATGCTTTAGCTGAGCTGGATGGGATCTGAGTCTGGCTAGAGCCTGTTCTCGGTGGTTCATAAAAATAGGACCAGCAAATACAAGGGGGCCTGAGGAGAAACATTTTGTATGTGCATAGAAAAGCTCACAAAATGAAAACACTATAATGAACAAAAATAATTAAAGCTAAAATACATGAAGAAATTTATTTTTAACTGTTTTGGACATTTCACTTTTCCCAATTCCCCAACCAATTAATTACCTATTCACAATCAGACACATTACTATCTTAAGTCCAGCGTATAAAATAAATCTCCAATCTTTTATTCTTAGAAACACTGGGCACTTACTAATAGCCTCAAGTAGATAATACAGAAGATCTACAACAATAATCTTAAAAATATTGTTCAATGCCATATATTAAAGATTAGTAAACATACATTAAATGAAAATAAGTTTGTTTCCTTTTAAAATAATGGAATACAACAGATTTTAAGTTAATCAATAACAAGATATCCCACATATTTCAGATATACATCACCTTTTTATTAAATCAAGGGCAAATTGTTACCAACATTTCTACATACTGTGAAAACATTATAAAAATTAAATGTTCAGGAGCAACATTTTAAGGACATAAGAACAATAATCTTGAGTTTTATCAACTTTAACAAAGCCAAAGTTTAAAATACTCTAAATTTGAGAGTTAATTCGCTAGCATTTGAAAAAAGAATTATGAAGATACATAAGTGATGAGCATTTTTAATAAAGCATTTTTCATACTCTGGCTGGTCTTCATTTTAATTAATTTTTCTAATAATGGAAAAATTGAAACTAGAATCATAATAAAATTTACAAACCATTTAAATATACAGTATTCTTTGGTAAACAGAAAACAAATAAATAAAGCATTTTGATTATATTCCTAGATACAACAAAAGGATGAGACAACCAGTATTTTAAAAAGGCAGAAAAAATATTTTCTGTGATTAATTATAAATAGAAACATAAAAATTTAACGCTAGGAGATAGATATAAGTATTACTTCCCTGCAATGCAGTAAATTTATATAAATTGAGCTCTATTTCTAAAAGGAACCAAAATATGTATTTCAAATGTGAATAAAATATCTTATTTCCTCATTATACATTACAATGATTTGATTTATTAAATCTGCATAAATTACTCTAAAGTATTTTCCACCTATGAAAAAGAATATTAAAATAACAACAACTTATTATAACATAGCAAGTTATATTACTCTTTTCTGACTTGGGAGTCTGATGGAGATAATTTTAGCTATTAATTCATTAATGCACTTCTTACTAAATTCAATCTTTCAAATATCTTTGATGTATAAACACAGACAGTAGAGAGGCAATCATGCATAGAAACATAAAGCTCCAAAACAGCTTTGTACTTTAGTACTGAAATAGCTTTTCTCAGGTATAGAGCTTTAGCATTCATTTATTCACAAAACATTTGGTTATTGCTTAAGTGGCATATACTAGGTACCATGGATATAATTATATAGGCATAGGACCACACTAGGAAAATAGAGAAGAAAACAACTGTATTATATTAAAATAAGTGTGATAAAAGAAATATGTGTCTTGATGAAAAGTCAAAAGGTCTCAGAACATGTGTGCGTCAAGAAAGATGAAAAGGAAGCTATTCCAGTTTAAAGACTTAGAAAATTTGACCATGTTAAGAAAATTGTTCAGTCATTAAATACCCATAGAGCCAAAAACAGAAAACAGTATCTACAGTCATAAGAAGTAGCCTGTGTGCCTGACATAGATTCCAGCAGTTGGGAGTGTGCTCTGGCTTAAAACAAACGTACAATGTTTGGTAGAATCAACCTCTATTCTACAGGTAGTCAGGAATCCCTGAATTGTTTTCAACCAGCCAGCAAAGACACTGCCTTTTGGCCTGCATTTGAAGGAACAACTAGTTAATAAAACATAAACTCTTTTGTTTGTATGTTTGCATGAAGAGCTATACATATTTTAACTGACACTTTCTAAATGTTTCATATATTTTAATTTCAAAAGACTTCTGTGTGGCATTGGAATTTAAGTAATGTATTTCATGTATCAAATCAATCAAGCAACGGCTTTAGAGTCGTAACAATAGCAATAACAACTTGCCTACTTTGGAATTATAGCATGTAATAAATTTACTTTTTATGTTCTAATTTGTGACTAAGCAGATTTTTATGTATTAAAACCAAATCTATTTTATTCTTGATAAACAGTGGGGTATTTTTCTTTATCAGAATCAATGTTTTATAATTAGAATCAAAATTCTGTAAGAAAAGCAATTATGTGCAGGCCAGAGCTATGAAAGTATCACAACTCAACATTTATTTATAGCTGATATACACTAACATTCTTAGATAAGCACTGCTGTTACCACATTGAAGGTAAGAAAACTGAGGTTCAGGGAGGTTAAATTCCCAACATCTTATCTGTACAGTAGTACAGCTAGGTTATCAGTATAAATTTATTATCCAGCTGAGGTGACACTGAGCGTGATAGCACTATCGAACAGCTTCTGTCACATACACAGCAGTTAAATTATATCACTAGGCCTAAGGTTGACTAAAGAGGCTTTAATGTAGAGCTAAGTGGTGAAAAGTTGATCAACTTGCAAACAACTAAGACAGACTTAAAATACTATGAGAATAAAATAACTAAGCCCTTTAAGTACAAACATGGGTATAAATGCATCACTAATGAACAAGAGTGGGAGCTGGAACACTAAAATTACTGTGCTTGTGTGGGAAAAGAGAAAGCAGCAAGCTTCTCCAGCACAGTGCCCAAGAAGAACACTAAAGCCCTCAGCTGAAGAGCGATGACAGAAAATTACGATGAACCACGAAGCTGAAATACTTGGCTTACCCGTTTGGCATCAGCAGAATCCCCCTGAAAATCTTGTTTAAAAATATTTCTAGACCCTAATAGCCAAGTTTCAGACTCAGTAGGACAGGGTGGGCCTTCTGATTAGTGGTCCCTTTGAGACCCACTGCAGTAATGAACGCTCTGCTTGGGATAAGTTCTATAAAATTGTTCGGGTTTGTAATCAATTTATATGACCCAATCTACTTTTTCAAAGAATAAAAATGAGTAGTAGAGATAACCTTAATCAAAAAAATACCATTATCAAGGAAGAAATAAATTAGCATGTTAGAGACCTAAAACAGAATGTGCAAATTTCCCAAAGATGTATGAAATGTAAATAGGGACAGCACATTCATTAACCTTGTAAGATATTTTTACGGCAATGACTTTATGTGCATGGAGCTGAAGTGGCAAGCACTCATGACACCAGTCAACGCTGCTTATGCTTCTATAAACAATAATCTGTACATTCCAAAAGTTTAATAGGTTTTTCAGGTACACTACTTTATTACTTATTGTATTTCATTAAAAATTGCTATGAAAAAATGAACAGTGATGGTAACAGGCTATCATGAGTTATTAAAAGCATAAAGATATGGTAATAGGTTTACTGCTCTATCAAATATCCTGTACTTTCTAAGAGGTATAAAAGATATGTAATGTCAATAAATTCTTCTAAGTAAGAATTTGCTAAACATAACAATAAAATCAGACTTTTAACAACTTGTTATAATTATACAAAGAAAAGATTCTACTGAAGAAGATTTTAGTAATATTTATTTCTGCCTTATGCATACATATTAAAATGACATTTATATACAACAAGTATTAATCATATTTTCAGACTAAGAAACTGTCCTAAATAGTAAGGAAATAATATAAGCAATATACCCGTCTTTGCAAATAAACATGACATTCAATTCATTTTTTTGTATATAAATAATCTTTTTGTTTAAAAAAAAAAAGGAACAAAGAAAAGAAACAGAAAAAATGACACAAAAAGGCACAATGACATACTGGACTGCAGGAAAGCAAAATGACATTACATCAAATGACAACGATCATGACTGACTGAGAAAACAGAAATGAAAAGCCTAGGTTAAACTAAATTCTGGTCCAAGGTCAAATATAGATGAGTCGAAATGATTGCTTTTTATACTCTGCAATTGTCATTACTAACAATATTTATGTTCTGCAACGACACAATCAATTTCCCCTTTTCCTTTTAACATCCTAACTGCAGACAAGCTTGGAATTGGTGTGCTGAAATTACAGGCATGAGCCATCATACTGAGCCACACAGCACACATCTTATTTTGGTTGGTAAGCACTCTACTGAATTAAATGTAGTATTACTAGCACAATTATGAATGCTGTAAATATGTTCATGTAACTTTACTTGCTACTGGGATGGTATGAACTTTACTATTTCATACAAAATGAGGGCACTCTGTAAATTGCTCAGCTGTCTCAGTTAGGGTGTGAAAGTTTCCCTATACTTTTTCCTGGTAGCTGTATCTTACCTCTTCCATCTTCTAATCTGTGTCTTCTGATGACACGTTGTCGTTTTTCTTCTTGCCGTAACTGAAGATGCTCTTCAATATTAACCCCAGGTACAGGGACAGCTGGATAATTAGCCAAAACAGTAAAAATAGCATATGTTATATAACATAAGTATATCATAGCTATACCTGTGAAGTAAAAGCTAGAAAAAAACAATGTAAACTCAAATGTCTACTGTAAGGATTCTTATCATATGAGTCAGGCAGGGTGGTGCACACCTTTAATCTCAGCACTCAGAAAGCAGAGGCAGGCAGATCTCTGAGTTCGAGGTTAGAATGGTCTAGAGAGGGAATTCTACGACAGTCAAGGCTATACAGAGAAACATGTCTTGAAAAACAAAACAAAACAAAACAAATCCTTATCATAAAAGGGAAAAAGGAATATCCACCATGGTCATATTAGCTACCAAAAGCAGCACTGCATTTATTACCCATTACCTTAATTTTTGACATCTATTTGATAGAAAGTACTTAAACTATTAGAATTATTGATTGAGGGCAAGATATTCAACATAATAAAATAAATTACCTAAAAGGAGGTCTAAAGGTATCATTTCTTTCACTGCGTCAAGAATTCCCCTTTGCCTGGCCTCCTGACCGTCCAACTCTCTTGCACATGCCTTGCAACACCCACACACAGCACAGCCAGATTCTCCTGAGCCACAGCCACAGATCCTAGGTGGAAGCAAACAAAGAAAACACAGGCTTGACTGAATCCTTTAATATTTTAATATTCTTTTCTATAACCATCTTTCCAGTCTCTGGTATTAGTTTCAAAGAAAAGTATAAATTTTTATAAAATAATTAAAAGAAAATTTGTTATTATTCTACTGAGTACAACCAATATATTTCTATATAAAATCCAAATAGATTCTAATGTACAATTAACTATTAATGCACATTCTCCCACAAGTTTTCTCAGTAGACGCTAAGTTTTAGCACTAAGTGTCAGGTTGGGCTGGTGGCTAGCAAGCACGCACCACTCTGTCTCCAGTGAAGCCAAGGGGAGTGTTGGCAGCCTTCAGTACTAAGGCAGCTTTATCAGCATCATATATGTCTCTCCCTCCTCATACTTGAAATAGCATCATGTCCCATTTATCTCTTTTCACTGCATCTAACTACCTAATCCTCCGATGCTTCTTTGTCACTTTCATACAAACTGAAAACCATGTAACAGGTGTTTATCACAAAATAAACACCAAAATACTCCCCGAAGCTGACCAAGATGTAATGAATACGTAACTTCTTGGTAACACTCTTCATACACACAGAAATCATAGCTTTAATTATTCACACATTGATCCTTTAAAACTTTTAATAGCCCTGTCATGATAGCATAGATTTTGCAAAGGGACAAAAACAAAATTCTTCTGGCAGCAGTTGAAACAATGTGGTAGCCTGCGAAACTGGGAGGTTTGAAAAACAAATATCACTGACAATCGGGAATATCATGTACTTTACAGTAATGAATGTGATGTAAGGTATCCTATGGAATTCTACTTTGAAACCATTTTTAAAATATCATTTATAACATTGGTCCTTCTTGGATTTCTCTAAAAGGCTGAAAAATAGAGATTTCTTACTGACTCATTCTAAATTACATTGATATATGTTGACATTAGAACAAGTAAACAAAACACTCTACAGACCGATAGTCTTCACAAAAAGTGAGGCAAAACATCTGACTAAATACTAACAAACCAAATTAAACACTACATTAAGAAGATAATATACCATGAGAAAGTGAAATTCATCCCTGAATGTAGTATTAAAAAAATAATGTAGTAATATACCACACTAAGAACATGAAAGGGGAAAATGTATACTTTTCTCAAACTATATAAATAAACATTTAACAAAATTCAAACTGATTTCATAATTTAAGGAAACCAAGAACAGAAGAAAACTACTTCAACATATTCAAAGTCACAAGTGAAGCATACAATAAGCATTACAATCAATGAAAGATGGAAGGCTTTTCTTCTAAAATTAGAAATAAAACAAGGGCTCCCATTTGATTAATTCTATTCAGTACAAACACAGCAAGGCTTGGCCAGAGATATCAGGAGGGAAGAACAGACTGCTAAATATATCATACAGACACTCCGAAACTCTAAAAGAAATGGTACAGCTAATAAAGGAATTCATGGAGTCAACAGGATACAAAGTAACATGAATGACAGCTACATTTCTTAACACTGACTGTAAAGAAAAATCAAACAAAAACTATATTGACAATACTATCAGAAAGAATAAAAATTGAGTAATTAACTTAACTAATGAGGTTAAAGACTTAAGCAATGAAAACCAAGCACTGTTGGAAAAAAGTTAAAAGAGATAAATGAAAATACATCCCAAGTTAAAGGATTAAAAGATTTAATACTGTTAAGATGTAAGCACCACCCAATGAAACCCACAGATTCAATGATTCCTATTAAAATCCTAATGATACTTCTTATAGAAATAGAAGTCATTTTATAAAATTAAGAAATTCTTAAACAGTCAAATAATTCTGATTAAAAAAGCATTGTGATTTCAAAACATATAAGGTTACAGTAATCTGAAACATGAGTGATGCTAGTAAAAAGATAGACTTATAGGCCAAAAAAGTAGAACAGAGAGCCCAGAAACAAACACTCGTGGTGATATTCAATTGACTTTTTGACAAGGATGTCAAGACCACTAATTGGGAAAAGACAGTGTTTTTCAGAAAAAGGTATTGGAAGACAGGATATCCACATGTAACACAATAACGTTAGATTGTTACCTAATGCCATTTACCATACATAAAAATTAACTCAAGGGAAAAAAATATAACTGGAAGACCTAGGGGCAACACATAAAGGTAGTTGCTGCAAGCCTGAGGGCCTAAGTTGGATCCCTATAGACGGTAAGAAAGAAGTGACTCCTTCAATTCATGCTCTGACCTCCAATTGTGCAACATGGCATGTGCACATCCACAATATACACAATAAATGTTAAGCTTTTTTTTCTAGAAGTAAACAATTCATGATGCATCAATGTTATGTATGACAATAATTTCTAGAATTTAGTATTTTTTTTAAGATATCTCACCGAAACCAGAAGACAACACAAAAATAAATAAGTTGGACTACACAAAATTTCAAAATATTTTTATATCAAAAAACAGCAGCTCATAGACACAATTTACTTCAAATCCTGTATCTCACAAGGGATTAATATTTAGAATACACTGACAACTACAAAAGTGAATGAAAAAAAAGTCCAATTCAAAACTTAGTGAAGCACTTGAATTGATAGTTCTCCACAGAGCTAAAACTGGCTAAGAAACCAATGAGAAGATGCTTAAGATCACTACTCATTATAGAAACTCAAATTAAAACTACACAGGAGCCACTGCACACATTTCAGGGTGCATAAAATCCAAACAAACAAGACAAAAGTAGAGAAACCGTAGAGAAACTGGAGAATTCATGCACTGCTAATGAAAATATAAGGTGGAAGTTGCTACAGAAAGCACAATGAGAAGTTCCTGAAGGGTTAACACTAGAACTACCATGGCCCAGCAACCCCACTACTAGAGGCACAGGCAAAAGAACTCCAAACAATCTGCAAGAGCTATCTGTCTCCCTACATGCACAGCAGCACTATTCATGATGGCTGAGATGTGAGACAACTGCTTTCCATCAGTAGACAAAAGGGTGAGAATACATATATACATTTAATTTCTTCTGAAGGAAAGAAATATGACATGGACTACAACATAGATGAAAGCTGAGGACATACATGTTACTAAGTGAAAAGAAGACCATATGTTTCACTTGTATGGTATCCTTTGGGTAGTCAAAGTAGTGCAGATACAAAGTATGATAGTGAACGGAGAAGAATAAGCTTTTCTTAACAAAATTTCCTCTCCTGCCTGACATCAGCCAATTATCAGAAATCCTATCTTATAAAAGACATCCCCTTAATTGTTATATTGCCTATAAAAATTATATTTGAAATTCTTCCAAAATTCCAGAATATTCTTATTATTTGATAGAATTTATATGCTATCTTTGAATGAACAATCATATAGAACCCTGCCTTAGTCGGAGTTTCTATTGCTGTGACAAAATACCACAACCAAAACCAGCTTGGAGATGAAAAGATTTGTTTCAGTTCACACTTCCACATCATTGTCCATCATGAACGGGAGTCAGGGCCCGAATCTGGAGGCAGGAACTGATGCAGAGCCCATGGAGGAGTGCTGCTTACTGGCTTACTCTTCATGGCTTACACAGGCTGCTATGTTATACATTACCAGGACCACCTGCCAAGGCGTGGCACCATAAACAACAAGACTGGAGCCTACCACATCAATCATTACTCAATACAGTACCCCACAGAAATATCTACAGACCAATCTTACAGAAGAGCTTTCTCAATTAAGAAGCACTTTTCCTGGTATGTATAGGTTTGTATCAAGTTCACAAAAAACTAACAAAGGCAAACCCTTAAAGCAAGAGTCTGTAAGAAGATAGATAGACAGACAGACAAACAGACAGACAGACAGACAGACAGACAGACAGACAGAGATGATTGATAGATAGGCAGAAACACACATAGGCATGATACAACTTTAGATAGAAAATATGTATTTCTATTCAAGCATCCTTTATACTTGACAATTCTACAAAGAAAAGATCAGTAAACATTTGTCATTAAAAAAGAAAAACCTAGGGAAAAAAACCAAATAAAGCCCTAGACTTTGTTTAAAAAATGACAGTTTTAAATAATGGCTTCAGTGAATCAAATGAAGGGAAGACAAGCATAAAGATGACACTAAATTTGAACTCAATATAGTAGAAGCTCACTATAAGTATTTTAAGTTTAGGGCCGAGTGCATAGTTGAGTGGTAGAGCACTTACCTGGCATTAGTCTGAACCCTGTGTTTGAGCCCTAGACACTACCACTCCCATACATACGCACATAAAACACAGTGTGACAATTTGAAAACAACAGGGAGTGTGCTTATATTCTTTTCTTGGCAGGAAGTCTTGTCTTACCCTCCAGGAACTCTGTCAGGACGCCCGCTGCTAACACAGCTGGCCCCATAGCCCGTGCAGTCTCCACACACTGTGCACACCATGCACTGCTCCAGCTTCCACTTGTGCATGCCTGGAGGGCACATCATGGACTTCTCATCTTTTTCATCTAACTCTTCCTCCAGGTCTTCGTCCATGGCTGTTGCCATGTTTTCAACTCCAAATCCTGTTAACAGATCAATTTATAATTTTATGTAGTTTATTTCCACATCTGAAAACAGATATTTCCAACTTAAAAATATACATGAAACACTGTAATCAAAGTGATTATGTATTTATGTTTAATCAAGAAATTGGCTCAGGGATGCAAAGGAGGCTAAGCAGTTAAAGGCTAGTTGTAATCAATGGACAAGATGAAAAATCAGACAATCAAGCACCAGATAAATTTGTCTAGCGCTAGAATAAAGCAATCCTGATGGAAGTCTAAGAGAGCCTAGTTAATGACAGCTGAAATGTTTCAAGCACTTACTTTACTGAATTGTACAAAAATTATTATTTAAAAGTCAACAGTATTATAACTATTATCCTCAAATTAATCTGTATATTCAATAAAATACAAATAGATCCTAATTCACATTTCATAATTGAAAAAAAGACCCAATTCTTTATTTATTTTAAAACACTAACGGGCCATCTTTTTAAAAACAAACAAAAACAAAAATCTAGCTGGGCACGGTAGGTAGCACGTGCCTGCAATCCCAGCACTCAAGGAGGTGGAGGCAGAGGAGGAGGATCTCTGTGAGTTCAGGACAGCCTGGTCAACAAAGTGAGTCCAGGACAGCCACAGCAATTCAGAGAAACCCTGTCAAAACAAAACAAAAAACTAACTACACACACACACACACACACACACACACACACACACACACACACACACACACACCCCACTCCCTGACAAAACTGGTTCCTGAGACCAATTTGAATATACTGTGAAACAGACCCCAAAGGAGATGCAAGTGCTTTGATTAACAAACTGAAAGTTTTAAACGTCAAATGACTGCAGTTTCATCATAGTCCAATGCTTGGTTTGAATGGTATGAGTGTATCTTCTCCCATTGATTGAAAAAAAAAAAAACTGAAGCCAGTCAGAAAATGAACGAAAGAACACAGGCAATGCTGGTAATAGCTCAAAGTAAAAACTGGAAGCAAGAATTAACTAAACATACCACTCAAAACAAGGATAAAGACTACAACTGTGGGGAAGCTGAGGATAAAACATCCCTTCCTTTCCACAGCCTAAGAACTGAGGGAACAGACACTATGAAGAAAGGTAGCTACAATTCCACCTTTCCTTAACAAAGGCCCAGGGAATAAGAAGCATCAGAGCTACCAAATCACACACGATTGAACAAGGACAGTAATATTTGTTGACAGCCTACTGCCAAAAAGTTGTCAAAACTGAAGCTGATAGCCATTTCTAAAAAAATCTGCTTTCCATGAACATTTCAGTCATCAAAAATATTTAAAAACCATTAAATCAAAGAAGTAGTATTAATTTATGCAGATTTTAAAATATTAAACAGGTAAGAATACTACTTGCTCAAAAGTAAAAATGTAAAGCATATTTTATTTTTGCAGTGATAGATTTACCAATAGTTATTATCAAATAAAAATGTAGAGGTTTTCTAAATTTACAAGAAATCACAAACTGTTTTTAACTGTTCTATAGATGAATTCTGCCTGCATGTATATGTATGTACATATATGTACAGGGCATCACACCTCTGGAAATGGAGTCATAGATGGTGTGAGCCACCGCACAACTGCATGGACAGAGCCTGGTCCTCTGAAAGAAGACAAGGAGCTCTGAAAGCTAACACATTTCTTCAGCCCTACTCATTCATTTTTGAAAAAAATAAGATTTGTCACTATGTTCTAAAAGCTAATTAAAAAACAAAAACAAAAACAAAAGACATAGATCTTAGTATCCACAAAGTTAACCCCTACCTTTCCCTCCTTGGTTCATAGCACCAGTGTCTCGTCCACATTGTCCTTTATTATTCACACCAAATGTCCAAACTTCTCCATTCTTCATCAAAACACAAGTGTGAGCTTTGCCCATTGCTACCTGAGTTACGAAATGGCCTTTCAAATCAGATACTAAACCTAGAAAAAAGATACAAAATTAATAAAAAAAAAAACAACTAGAAGAACAACTTTAATGCAGAAGTTAACTTCTTAGGCAAAATAATTCACCAAAATGGGAAACAAGTGACCACACTACTGGTAGGTTATCACCAATTTAAGAAAGCATTGAATGCAGTTTCAAAAAATTACATTTTTTCTAGGTTTGCCAATTTCTTTTTCTTTTTTTTTTACATATACAATTATATTATTACACACACATATATATAATAAACTGCCTACAGCAAGAAGAAGCACAAAACAATCAGGAATTATATTAATGTTACATTCTTAGTGCTTTGGCTATTTGTATTTGGCAACCTTGAAGAAAACATCTTTCCTATCTTGGTGCATCTAAAATTGTGATTATAAATCAAAATCTATCATATCTCATCTCTAACAACTTAAAACATCTATCTAGACCTAAAAACATCTTAACCCCTAAATAACTAAGCTTAATTGTAAAACTAAACAATCTGGTTTTCAACCCCATTGGAGACTTGAGAAAGAATAAAATTAATTATCTGAGTAGACAGGAAGTACAAGTTAGCCGCTTCCAAAATGAAAAAATGGCAGAGACAGTTTGCTGCCTGAACAGTCACCCAAAAGACTGGGACAAATATTTGCTGTGACATTATTTCTAGATAACTTCTCCCGCCTGCCTGCTCCAAGTGTCAATACCTTTGAACAGTACTCAGAAGAGCCAGCAGCTTTCAAATTACAACTACCAGCACAAAGACTGAGGAAGCTTACCAGCTTAAACTTACACACAACCACTTTGTGTCTTGTGCTTTCTCAGAAAACTGGGAATAGCTCTACCTCAAGACACAGCTACACCACTCCTGGGCATATACCCAAAAGATGCTCCACCATACAACAAAGACATTAGCTCAACTATGTTCATAGCAGCTTTATTCATAATAGCCAGAATCTGGAAACAACCCAGATGTCCCTCAACCAAAAAATAGATAATAAAACTGTGATACATTTACACAATGGAATACTAATCAGCTATTAAAAACAAGGACATCATGAAATTTGCTGGAAAACGGATGGAACTAGAAAAGACCATCCTGAGTGAGGTGACCCAGACCCAGAAGGACACACATGGTATGTAGTCATAAGTGGATATTAGCATACACTATAGGACAACAATGCTGCAAGCCATAGGCCCAAAGAAGCTAAGTAACAAGAGGGGTACAAGGGAAGATGCTGAATCCCACTAAGGATAGTAAATAAAATAGACATCACAGACATGAGAAGTGAAGGGAGAGGGAACTGGGAGAGAGGGGGTGGAGAGGGGACAGGGAGTGGGGGTGAGAAAGCTAGGAGAAAGGAAATTGGTATTGGTGCTTCTCTGGGACAAGTGGGCGACTTGGGATCAGGGAGGCTCCTGAGAAAATATGGGGTGACCCTAGCTGAGACTCTTAGCAATAGGGGATACTGGGGCTGAAGTATCCACATGCTGTAGCCAGGCAGGACTTTCAACGGAGTGACTTGGACACCAACCCACCCACAAAACCCTTGACCCAAAATTAGTCCTGCCTACAAGATGTGCAGGGAGAAAAGATGGAACAGATGTGGAGGGAATGGTGAACCAATGCCTCACCCAAGTTGAGACCCAGCCATGGAAGAGACCCAACCCCTGACACTATTAATGATACTCTGCTAACCCTGCAGACAGGAACCTAACACAAATGTCATCTGAGAGGCTTCATCCAGCAACTGATGGAAACAAATGCAGAGACCCTCATCCAGCAGATAATGAAAACAGATGCAGAGACCCACAGCCAAACATTAGGTGGAACTCAGGGAGTCTGGTGAAAGAGGGGAAGGAGTAAGAGTGCTGGAGGGATCAAGGACACCACAAGATGTACAATAGCCAACTAGCCTAGCCCATGGGGGCTCAGAGAGACTGAACCACCAACCAAAGAATAGACACAGACTGGTCCTAGGCCCCCTACACATATGAAGCTGATGGGCTGCTTGGTCCTCAAGTGGGTCCCCTAACAACTGGAGCAGGAGTTTTTTCTGACTCGGGCTCTGTTGCCTCCCTCTGGATCCAGTTTCCCTAGGAGGGCTTCCTTGTCTTTGCCTCAGGGAAAGAGGCAGTTCTGACGTGGCTTGATGTGCCATGGCTGGCATGGTGGTGGTTGAGAGATGGGGGGTGGGGGTTATGGGGGGGAGAGGGGAGGGTTTGGGGGAAGTGAGTGGGACTGGGAGGAGAGGAGGGAATGATGGAGTTGAGATTAGAATATAAAACGAACAAATAAATATATTAATGAAGAAAAACTCAGCAGAAAAATAGTAAAATACTTGTATAATGAAACAATATTACTTTTAGAAAATCTGCATGATTTTTAAAAATAGTAGTTTTCATTGTTAAATCTGTTTATTAATTTACTTCCTGTGCGTGCATTTGAGTGTTTCTGTGATGCACATGTGTAGATCAGAAGAGAACTTGTGGGCGCTGGTTCTCCTTACACCCGAGTCCTAAGGACTGACTCAGGTTGGTGACCTTAACAGCAAGCGCCTTTGCACACTGAGCTGTCTCACCAGGACTCACAATATTTTTGAACCTCTAATACTTTCTTTCACAATCCACTCCTCAACCTCACTCATATTACTTTCAATATGCTCTTCCTATCAATGTGCTAGCCTTATTACTTATTTTTGCAATAATTTTAAAATTACAAATGCATGCTTAGCCTTTTTAAGTAGTCATAAGAGTAAAAACTAAAGAGTTAGTCTTCTAGACTATACCAAAAATTTCATTTCCAAAAATTAAGGTAATTGTTTAAAGTAGCACGTGAACATATGTATAATCTATATCTAACAGAACAAAGTTTGATTACTAGATGATCATTTGCTAAGCTCTTGCACATTCTAGGCTCTGTGTAGAGCATTTCTTAAGTGTGATTTCTTATAGACTTATAAAAAATTATGAAGCAGATAATGTCATTCAGCCTCTCTTTAAGGAAGGAGGGAACAAAAAGAAAACTCTGTAAGCAAACTTTATCCCACAAAAAGTTAGTAACAAACCTGACTTTGTCCATAGCACTGAATATATAAAGCTTATACATATAAAATGATCTAGCTACTTCTATCCCTCATATCCACCTCCTTAACTTTTGGGATTTTAATCCGGCACCTGATAGGCTTGTAAGTAATTCTTGAGTCTGTGTAACAGGCATTACAGAATACAGTCATTAGCAAGGGAAATAATTTTACCCCATTGTCTAAGTGGAGAAACAGATAATTCAATGATTTTAAATCAGCCTTGTTTTAAAAACTGTCTCCTGATAATGACTACCATTATCCCAAAGACCTATTACATGAGCTTTTGGTGGGAAGACAAAGTAACTAATGGAAATAATAATGTCCTCACCAAGTTCATGACCAGCTTTGTGTGAAATGAATGTCAACTCTTCTACGGACAAAATACAATGAAAAATTTCTTCCCCAAAGTTTCACATTTGGAAGAAAGTGTCAACTATGTAGAGAACACACGTTATGATGTTAATTTCTAGACACATCTTTGTTACATCTAGTAATTCATAGTGGAAGCTTTTTTGCATAAAAGTAAAATGATTGTTAATTTTTAACTTACTTGAACTATCAGAATAAATAGCATCTTTTCCAAACATGTACAGTTCTCCATCTTTAGAAATAACAGAACTGCTTCCGTTATTGCAGGCTGTGTACACCACAATCTTCCCTTCCATCTTAATAATCTTTTTAGGTTTATAGGGTTTTGACTGCCGTCTGCTCTTAGCTAAAAAGACAAATAAAATGAGTGTAAGGTATCTATGTGTCAACAATAAGAATAATTTGTACATAAAACCAAAGAAAAGGAACATATCCTTTACCTCTTTGATACACTTTATTAAGTCACGGAAATGCCTGGGTTTACCGCCATGCTGATTAAAATCAGGAACTTGCTAGCCTTAAGTAGTCAATTAATATTTAGACTATCATTGACAGATCTTCCTTTTTTGTAGCATAGTGATTTCCCAGTAAGAAACATTAGTTTCCAACAGACTTCTGAGAGACTCAATCTCTTGATTAACTTTTATAATATTCACACAACTAACACAAACACACAGACCACCCAGCTCACACGCGCACACTTACATCACCTCCTTTTTATCTCTCATTATAATTAGTTTGCATTCTCATATTATATTCTGTAACAAAGCTTTTCATTCCTATAATAGATATTAAGTAGCTATAACAAGTCAACATGATTATAAAGATGATACACGTATGAAAAAGAACAAATAAATAGAAATATGATTTAAAAAGCCATATTTTCTACCCTTGAAATAAGCCAAACATGGGAAACATCAACTAGCTGTTCATTTGGTTAATTAATTTCTTGCATGCTCTCAGAATAAAAACATCTTGTTATACTACAGCTTAAAATATCACCAAAACATCTTGTTATACTGCAGCTTAAAATACCATCATTATGCCTTTTACTTGACTTGACACTTATGCGTATGTCCAAACGCGTGTGTCTAAATATTCAAGTTTCTAGGAGATGGTCACATACTCCGGCTTTTCCCAAAGTAACTTCTATTTACACATAACTTTCCATTATGCACATACTTCAAAAAAAAATGCTTCAAAAAAGCATAGAGGAAAATTATGCTTTAAAGAACAATCTAAACATAAATTTAGACCAAATCATTTATTTTTTCATTGCTGAGCAAATGATTTCCTCATAGAAAAATAATTTCATGAACAGTAACCTATAGCTAATACTTATAAACAAAGTTACATAAGGTTTATTTTCATTTTGAAATACACAGTTTTGCCAAGTTTTGGGTTTTTTAAGAAATCTACTAGAAGAAATAAATGAAAAGGAAAAAATCCACCAACCATCTACTCTGATTTGAGTAGTCATGTACCCATAAAGATGGAAATTCATCCATATGAACCACAGAGTGAAACAGGCCCCTCTCCTTGGCTCATCATCTACTGGACATGACATACAAACGTGCTGCCGAGCACCAACTCTCAATGGACTTACTGGACTCTCCATCTTCTCCTTTGCTTGCAGATCCTGTAAAGAACACACTTCCATCCTCCGCTACTAAAAGAGCATGCGAGCCATCGTGTCCAACAGAGAAGTGCACTATCTTTGGAGATTTGGTGATTGGTAACTCAACCCATTTTCCTGCTGAAGGACCACCTTGTTTGATGCCAAGACTCTGATATTTGCCAGTGTAATATATCTTACATGTCAAAAGAAGAAAAAAAGAAAAAGAAAAACAGAATTTAGACTGCCTTACAGAGTGGTACTCCAAGAAAGAATGTAAAAGTTTCCATATTTTAGTGAAAGGTAAAAAACAAAACAAAACAAAACTTGACATTTTAAAAATAATTTCTTCAGATTACATCCTGAGTGTTATCCCCTCACTTGTATCCCTCCCGCTCGCTTTCTGCCCTATTCTCCTCCCCTAGACCTCTGACAGAAGAGGACCTCTTCCCCCCACCCTAATATGATCACAGCCTATCAGGTCTCATCCTGATAGAAGAGAACTTCCCCCCCCCCCATATTATCACAGCCTATCAGGTCTCATCCTGATAGCTGTTTCTCCTTCTTGTGACTGTTGCCAGGCTTCTCCACCAAGGGGAAGTTGTCAAATTAGGGGCACCAGAGTTCATGTCTAAGGTAGTTGACTGTTCTTTTTATGCTATTTAAATTTCATGATCTGAGGGAGATAGAAATTGACCAACTCAAGCTTATTTTTTCATATGTATTCTGGATATTTATAATTTTCATATTTATTTTTCTATGAGTATACTCGGAGAAAAAATTCATAAAATCTGTTATTCACTTTTTAAACTTATAAAAAGCTACATGTAAATATATGCCTGATAATTTTTTCAGAATTCACTTAAGTTATGTTAATTTCTGTTTACATTTACACTTATTAGGCAAAAAAGATATATCAATCTATATAGGCTAAGCTGTACAATCTATACATTAATTAAATAAGCTTAAATTATATCTTAATTACATATTTTATTAGTTCTGAATATCTTTTAGAAACTTCTGATTTCTCATTTATTAGAATGAATATAAAATACAAGCTTACACTAATTCAAAATTTATAGAAATCCACAATTAAATACTTTCAAAATATAACTTTTAAAGGTTATAAATTTTTAGGTCTTAAATGTCACAACTCTTTCATATTATTTTCAACATGAAAATTTTACCATGTAAAAAACTATAAAATTATTTAAAATGTGTAAACTGAATATGTAACAATTTGTACCTTCTCTTCAATGAGAAAAAGTTAATATTTAAAACAAAATAAATAACTTACCTTTCCATTTGCTGTTTTCATTAGTGCAAACTCTCGTCCTGCACCAAGTACTGCTGACTCCTCATCAAATCCTGTGCCTTCAGTAAAACAACAGTCATAAGTACAACTGTATTTCTAATACATGAAATTCTAAGTACAACATGCACTCTATTAAAGAATTTCAGTCAGTTCAATCAGTATTGTTAAAAATTAAAATGCTCTGGCCATGGTGGCAGGCTATGGAGGACACTGGTTTGGGAACTTGCTGATGCTACCTAAAAGACTGTCACAAAATGAAAAGAAAAAGCAAAGTAAGACAATAAGACCAGCATTTTCTTAAATTTTTAGAGATATAAAAATTGGCTTATAACTTCAGGAAAAGATAGTTGTTCTAATCTTGATATATTTTAAATTACTACATTTTATAACAAAACACTAAAAAAAAATCAATATCAATAGTAGTCATTGAATTAAAGTATAAAAATGTTTGTATTAAGTATCACAGGTTCTAAACATCATAAAATATGTAAATATTATCTTATTTGGTCTTCATACCTATATTGCCCAATATTTGAATAAACAAATACAAAGCTTGTTTACATTTGCTTGTTTGTTTTGATTTTACAAGACAGGGTTTCTCTGCAGTCCTAGCTCTTTGTGGACCAAGCTGACCCCAAACTCACACAGATCTGCCTGCTTCTGCATCCTGAGTGTTGGGATTAAAGTTGTGCACCACCATGCCTGGTTTCTGTGGACTTTTAAATTAAAAAAAAAAAAAAATTGAGCTCACCTGGCATAGTTTCCCATGGGAGGGAAGATATAAAAAAAATCTTACACAATTAAAATATGTGAGATATACTAATGTCAAGATTATTAAACTCCCAAAGATGAATAATTTAAAGGATAGATCTAGCACAGACTCTCCTAGTTACAAAGTTATACTAGTAAATCTTTAGTGACATTAAATTAATCAAACTCAGCACTGTTCACCCATAATCTTTAACAAACGTTAAGTTTATTTCATTTGCCATATTCAAACTGGTAGTTGCAGAGTATTATTATTAGTCACTTTTCTTAGTACTTTCTAATACCTTGTCTATTTACATGCTGTATTTCCTAGTTATTTCTATATATTTATTAAAAATTGTTTTATAGTAATAGGCACAATAGCCACTAAATTATAAGCTGAAGTGCTGAGAACACAATGAGTTAATATAGGAATACAAAAGAAACACTTATTTTGTCATCTTACTTATTATATGCAAATCCTTTTCCAGATCAAACAGTGAGATGCCACAGGCATGTAAGCATTTCCTGGCCAGTTTCAGCTGTAACTCTTGTTGCAGCACAGGCTCTGTGCTTGTGGCAAATATTCTGACAACAAAGCCATCCTAAATAAATAAATGAATGAATAAAATAAAATTAAAAATCCAGAGTATTACACTGCATAAATCAACCTTCTGCCACAATAAAAACCAAATCCTTTATGAAAAAATGGTTTCATTTACAACAGCTATTGATGGTTCTAGGTACTTACATCTCTTGAAGCAGCTATCTGGTTAATATACTCTCCATCAGTAAATAAAATATTTTGACCTTCAGTGTGGCAATCTATACAAATGAAAGAAAAAGTCATTATATTACACAACAGATAAACAACTCACGAAATGATTTTACTCCTCTGTTGAAGTCAGATTGAGAGTTTGTCACATAATAAGACTTATATTCAAAAAGAGACTTTTTAAAAATAAGAATTACAAATTAGCAAATATATAAATAATTCAACTAATGGTTCCCGTCACAAGTTGTGCATACATTGAAAAAGCTTGCATAATTAAGGATCTGAGTGCTCACCTAATTTCAAAATGAATTAGTATCAGATATAGTCTGAGAGTTGAACAACATGCACCATTGAAAACAAACAATGTTGGTTATAATCATTTCAATACAGTCACATGCAATGTAGGCAACACTACCACCAGACATACATCAGTCATTAGTGTCACAGAGAAATACAGATAGATCTAAAGCTTCTGTATTTGAAGTCTACGGTGTCCAACTGTAGATATCCCTTGCTTTATAACATAAATAATTAAAACTACTTATATGTTTCTCATGTAGAAAGTCAGTGTCTATTCCAGCATATATACTATTTACAATGTTCTAGACTTTCTATTTATCCTTCTCATGTCTGACAAATCTATACTCATTTCTTTCTTTTTGTCTCAAAACAGCCAAATATCTCAGCTACTACACGTATTTGCAAGCATTGAACACGTCTCTGTAGAACAGTGCACTGCATACTTTGATCAGAATATCAAAGTAATGCACAAGCTAATTGTGACAAGGGATACCAGTATCACAGAAGGACCCTGGAACATGTGTTAGTGGCTGCTGCTAAATAGCATAAAACTACAAGCAAAACTCAACAACTGTATAAATCTATCCTTTGGGAAAACAGGTATTCAGCAAGCAAGTCTAAAAGCACACACACTTCCTACAGTAACCATGGACAACTAGGATGAACCTCTCCATTAATCACAATACGAAAAGAAAATTCATTTCTAGTTCAACCTGAATCAACAAAACATAAAACTCTGTTTTTTGTAATACAGTAATGGAACCCACCCAAATAAGCTAGATCTTTGCCCAAGAGCTTCATACTAGCATACTTCCTTATTATAAATATGCAAAACACAGGCAGACCCTTACCAAATAGAGAATTCAGTGATCACAAACTGGAAATAGAAACTGGGAGACAAGGCCCACTGGTAGCCCAAGAGACTTGGTAATCAAAGAGAGGAGAAATCGAAAGAAAGAGTTCCTAGTCCACTGTATAGAATACAAAGAGGCGCAAGAAAGATGCTTCTCAAGCTCTAAGCAGTAAGATTTTAAACTAAAAAGCAAAGAAGAAAAACTCATTATAATTCAGATAATGCAGAGGTGGGGGGTGAAGCGGCGCGAGAAGAGGCCACTGCCGCCAGATGTGCACAGCGGAAGAACACAATCTGAGGGTTACATTGAAATATAAAGAACAAAACGATATTCAACAAGGGGTTTTCATCCATACTGCAGTCAAACAGCTGTAAGACTAGCAAGAATATGAAATTGAATGAGTTACCAATTTATGTTCATTTAAACATGGTATTGGTTAACACCTATAAATCTGACAGTTTACTATTCCTCCTCTTCTTGTTGGAAAAGCTACAGAGAAGAACTGCCCCATGTCAGGGAAAAGGCGAATGGGTTTTATTGAAGAAAATGAAGTCCATGCCAAAGAAATGAGCAACAGACAAGAGGCTTCTTCAGGCTTGAGGGCTGAGTCTTCCTGCCATGTCATAGCGAGATCTCCTCTTGATCCTTTCTGTATCCGTGTGTAACATTTTAAGACAGCAGCTTCAGGAATATGTCAAGCAACATCTGCAAGCTTGGAAGACACACAATATAGGACTATCCTCCCAAAGTTTGATTTGTTCTTCACTGTGAGCACAGCACATATTTATGAAACACAGAAAGCCACACTTGTACGGTTAAAATTTGCATTTATGCTAAATGATGCAGAATTTAAAATGAATAAAAGCATTAGCAAATAAGTTTTAATCATGGTGAATAAATGAAACACCTATAGGTAAATATTTTTAAATTTTCCTTTCAGTTATAGTCTTCATGAATGATCTGGACAGAAGTTAATCTTTTTTACTCATCAATTTAGGAGAACAGGTTTTGCCAATAAAAAAAAATGTCTTTGATGGCATTATCCTAAAATAATTGGCAGAGAGACAGAAATATAAAGAGATCTTCCAATTATAATTTTTGTACTAGAAAGAAAAAAATTAAGAAAACTGGAAGGCTCCCATTACAATATATATTAATCAATAAAACAGAATTTATAAAATTAAAATAATGCTGCAAGAGCCTAAGACCTGGAAATATAGTCATAGTAGTAAGTAAAAGGATATGTTTTTTAAAGCATTATGTAGAATATTATCATTTCTATAGCTATGTACATATGCTTATGGGTTTTATGGGACTGTTCTCTTTAGAACAGTCAGACATGATGGTACATGCCCTTAATCCCAGCACTCATGAAGCAGAGATAGGTAGATCTCTCTGAGTTCAAGGGCAGCCTGCTCTACAAAGCAAGGTTCAGGTCAGGCCAGGCAGAGCTGTACAATGAGACCCTGTCTCAAAAACAAAACAAAACAAACGAACAACAACAATAACAACAACAAAAAACCAACACCAACAAAAAAGAAATGTAGAATCTGAAAGTTATTACAAAATGATTTGTTAGGTTGCCAGTTTTCCAAAGCGGTTCTGTCACTGACATGGCATGAAATGTTTCATTTGCTTTATGATGCTGTCTATATACTACTTTGCAGAATTAGAAAAGTTCAAATAATTTTCTAATGAAGCTATAATATTTAAAAATTTGACAAGCAGGCAAGGAGTAGTTATCGCTCTCAAAGTGCATTTTCTTAAAAATAAATCTCATTTCTTCAAGAGATCAAAAGCTTAGGAGTATTTTACTGTTTGCCAAGAGATTACTGAACAAACATACTTCTTAAGTTTTAATGTGATCAATGGTATAAGCAAATTTAATGACTTTATAATAGAGAATAGTTATATATTTGCCTACATTGCAGAAAACCTGAAAATGAGTGTCTTTGCGCAGGAAGCATGGTGCACAATGGCAGAATGAGCTGTGCCTAAGTCTTTGTATCAGAGCTTTCGTAGGACGCGTATATGATGGAATGTGAACAATTTCCTGACCACCCTCCGCACTATCCCTGGAAGTCCTTTACAGCAGAGGAAACCCCCAGCGCACTGCTAAGGTGACTAACAGCCAGAATTGTTTCTTGTACAGGGCAATGTGAGACTTAAAGTAGCAGTTCTAGTAACAGCAACAAATTGCATTACCTGCTAACTGAACGAATAAAAAAAAAGTCTTGAGGGGTAAAGGTAGGTGTTAAACTCTATAGATGAGTATGAATATGGCAATGAATATTAAACCTCATTGTACTTTGTTTCTGATACCTAGTATCTTCACATGTATTCACTTATTGCAGGTTATAAAATGGTTTGCATGTCATAGTATTTAAAAATTCATTTGTAAAAAAGCACTATTCTTTGCTAATTACCAATACAATATCTTAACATGCATGTTCCTTAAAATTACTTGTGAAGAAGAATATGACTAGTTAAAACATACCTGGTAACATCACAGTGCCATCTTGTTCCAGTGTTTCAGGGCTTATTCTTATGGCTGTCATGCTGTGGTTATTCACATCTCGATATAATAAATAACCCTAGCAATAAACAATTTTGTTAAAATATATTTTCATTACCAATAAAAAATTACCTATTTGTCTCTATGTTATATTGTGTTGATGAACAATGAACCAATAATGCTACATAAACTTTGTGGGTATCTGTATGCACCTCTAGCAGGTAGCTGTCCACTGGGCAGGCCAAGAGTGTTTGCTAAAAGGAACAGGGTCAAGCATGGTGTGGTGGCACACACTTTCAATTCCAGCACTTGGGAGGCAGAGGAAGGTGGATCGATGTGAGTTTCAGGCCAGCCTGGTCTATAAAGGGAGACCAGGACAGCCAAAGCTACACAGAGAAACCCTGTCTCAAAACAAAAACAAAAACAAATCTAGGCTTAGAATGGAAGTTTATGGCGAGGAGCTCTAAGTTGATCTCAGGTCACTTATTCATTTTCAATTCAGATTTGCTAATGAAAAAGGCTTGATTCTCATCCCTAAACTTGCTTAAACAAGGACTCCAAAGAAGGTATTTTTAATACCACTTTAAAAGTAAATAACAGAAAGCTAAATAAACTGATCTTCCATAAGTCACATACTTACTAAAAGGCAGAACCAGACTTGTATCTGAACCACTTATGAATTCTGAGTTTACATTTTTCACCCTACTCTGTCCCATTACCTAGCCATTTTAATAAAAACACACCATTCTCATAAAAATCCATTCAATAAGTATGAGCTATATATTTTTAAAAGGTAAGATAATTTCATTTATTGAAGATATTCTCCTACCTGGGCATACCCTAACCAGGACTTTTTTTCTTTTCTGTTTCTGATACGGGATGTAGAATTATATATATGGCCCTGTAAAATAACAAAAATTTGCCTATGAATAGATTAATAATTACTAATCAAAAGTAGCGAAGTACACATAATATTTAATACATACATCTCAATTATAATGCTCAAGTAAAAATCAAAATTAGACAGTGATAAAGGGACTACACCAGGGCACATTTGATTACTGTTATGTTAAGAACTGTAAGGATTCATATTACCCTAACGGTTCCACTGTATCCAGAGCCTATTTTGTATAAGCCATCCTTGCATAACAAATAAAGAAAAAATCCATCATTCTGAAGCAGACACTGGTCGTCTTCATCAACAGATACTTCTTTTAATGGCCACTTGTGCATCAAAGCTGCTTTCTTAATGCCATTGCTAAACCAGTCCTGGATTTGAATCTTTCCAACCAAAACTGCCTGTACACTTCTTTGTAGTGAATTTAGTATTGTTGGCACCTATTCAAAAGAGAAAAAATGAGAAGATATTTTAAATTTTTTTTCAAACACTAAACAGACAAAGTAAAAGTACTTGCATTATCTCTGGCAAAGACTGATCAAAGGTACAAGCTAAAAGTTCCTCTTTTAAACTTCAAGCAAACGAGACTTCTGGGTAAGTACTGCACGCTAACCAACTGCGCCACTGGAGCTCCAAACAAGCCTTCTTTAAGGATTCTGTCATGCACTTTTGCAAAATACTGTCTATTATTCTCGTTCTCTGTCGCTATCATCTATCGTTGTTTTATGGAACTCAGACCACGTTAATATATTCTCCTTTATTATACTCTAGCTTTCTTGTTCTCTATTCATGGTTCTTATTTTCTCTTTCAGTGTTGTAGTCTGTATAATTTCTTCCTCTTTTATCTTTAGCTCACTATTTGCATCTTTAGCCATACTACATTATTTAAACCTGCTTTAATTTTCTAATTGTAATTATTTTACTTTTTTGCTTCCTGGAGTTTTTATATTGTATTCATTAATCATATTTAAATATTTGGATTTTTTTTGCCAAAATCCATTTGTTACCTTTAATGATACAAAATTAAACACACATACAGCTTAAATCATATGGTGTATATATCAACTACAGAGAGATCAAAATATTATATAATGAGAAAAGGAAGAGAATTTCTACTGACAAAATGATGAAAAATATAACTTAGCATCTTCTAAATTCCTTAACAGCTGAGAACATGAAATACCTGAATAGTTTGGCAAGCATGACTACCATTGTTGGTTAGGATAGCAGAGATGGCCTGAAGTGTCCTTCCTGTCTCTCCCCAAGAAGCCACCAGACTAAAGAGGCAAGCACAGGAAAGAGCTGTGAGGGACTGTCCTGTGCTGTCGGTCATCCCAGTACTCCGAACAGTAATTTCCAAAAGGAGCTGGAAGAGAGACTCTGTGGATAAAACAAGATTCAATTTTATTCATTTGAGTTATAAAGCATTAATATGCATACTTAGTATATCTTGTCCACTATACATAAACTTATAAGGCACCAAGAACTAGTACTTTGCACTAGTTTTTGTCTAGTTAACCCCCACTACAATTAAAGCATTTATATAGCAAGGGATTAGAAAACATTTAGTTCTACCCCTTACTTTAGTAAATGAAGTAATACAAATTGTCTAAGGTCATATAAAACAACCGTGCTTATATAAAAAACTCATACTTAAAAGTCACAGCTTATCCTTCACGTAGCTTTATTGTCCTTCAATAACCCTGTCCCTCAAGTAAGGGCCACTCACTGTACTTTCACAGTAGAAGGAGTATGTACTTTTTTCTGGATGACATGGGCATATTTACAAAACAATAAGAAAACAATGCTATAAGATTAATATAAAAACGTTATAACGAACACAATGATATCTCACAGTAATAGAGGAGTATATAATTCACTTATCTTAAAGAATTCTCTCAAGTCATAGGACAAATATCCTTCTCCTTTAATGGGCAATGCAATTGAGACCCAGACAGATTAAAATATTGCCCTTATTTATAAAGCTCCTTGGTGACAAAGGTAAAAAGAAGACTGCATGCTTGTTCTGTTATCCCACCAAATTGCCTCAACACCACCCAGGACTGAATCGATAGCTGCCTGGGTGGTGCTTCAGCAGAAAGGGAAAGAGGCACTGAAAAGTATTAGAAAGTGAAATAGAGAGAAGATGGAAAAAAACAAGTCAGACTGACAGAAAACCTTGAAAAGATAAAGAGAAGGAATAGAAAGGAAGGAAAGTGAGAAGCAATGCTTCCCAATCCTCTAAACACCAGAAGGTTTTGTGATTCATTCAGCAATTCAAAGAAACCTAGTGGCCATTTCCCACCAAATCTTTTTCCTAGCCCCAAATTAAACCATGTGTTTTCTTCATAATTCTTCCACTTTTATTTATCTTATCACTATCTTCCCATTTCATGGTATCAATCTACTACCAGTAGCTAACTGAGCTACCAAAGGGGCGGAGACATAATTTAACTTTTACCATTCCTTTTTGTCCACTTATAGTCAGAGACTTTTCAAATAAAAAAATCTAGTTATCTACTTAAACTACACTCATTCTTTTGGTAACCCTGTCATCTTCCTCTCCTTTGACTGTTTATTGCCCTGCTTCTTCTTACTTGTCTGTCTCATCTATCATTCCCCTTAAATATTATCATTGCTTCTTTACCTTCTTTAATCTATCCCTGCTCTGGATGATTGTCATTTTCCTTAAAATACTGGGTTTAAGATGAAAATTGTTACTAATTCAAATAAACAATTTCATGTAATAAATTCCATAACATAAATTTTTGCTCTTTATTTCTAATTTTAAATGTGTATGTACATGTATGTGTACATATGTATGCATGTGCATACCATGATGCACATGTGGAGGTCAGAAGACAACTTTTTGGAGTCAGTTCTTTCCCCCTATGTGAGTCCTGGGGATCTAATTCAGGCTTTCCGGTTTGTAGTGCAAGATATTTACCTACTAAGCCATTTATCCACTTTTAAAGATTTACTTTATTTTTAGTTAAGTGTATGTGAGCATATGTGTGGGGCACGCACACAATAGTTCAAATGTCTAAAGAGGCCAGAAGAGAGCACTAGAACCTATGGGACTGGAGTCACAGAGGTTGAGAGCTGTCCCACATGGGTTTGGGGAACAAAATTCTAGCCCTCTGTAGGAGCACAATGTACTCTTAACCACAGAGCCACTCTATCCACACTAGAAAGTACTTCTTAATATGTATAATGAGGTAAAAAACGACTTTCAATACTCCCCAGCACTGTAACAAACCCTATAAACATCTATACAGCTCCACGTATCTGCACCCTCATCTTCCCTTCCTTCCTCACGACAAAGCCTCTCTCCTGCTCACTGGTTATATTCTCGCCTTAGGGATCTCTCCTCAGTCATTTTTCCCATCACAGAGCCTTATGGATGCTGTGTTCTCTGCCTTGAATACTTATAATCACTCCTTCTTATTCATTCTCTAAATTATCGATGTCACATCTTTAGGGAAGTGACTCTCAGAGTTCTGCTTCCTCCATGCTGTCTGTCCACCTTTGAAATTATAGACTGTCCAATCAACTGGTGCTAATGTCAACAACAACAAAACAACAACAACAAAAGTAACAGTATAATACTTTCTTAATACCAAGCTGCTGTGGTTGAACAAGAATGGCTCCCAGAGGCTCATGTATTTAAATGCCTGGTCCCCAGCTGTTAGAACTGTGTAGGGATGATCAGGAGGTATGTCACTGGCAACACGCAATTCCCAGTTAACTCTGTCTTCTGTCTATGGATCAAGATTTCAGCTTTCAACTACTGTTCCAGGGCCATGTCAGCCTGCCTGCGGACATGCTGTGGGCCATGATATTCATGAACTAATCCAAATAAACTCTTTAATAAGTTATCTTGGTCATGCTGTCTTATTAGAGCTATAGGAAAATGACTAGGACACAAGCACTGAAGGTACTATTACATTTAAATGAATACTTCATAATATATTCTAATATTAAATAGAAAAACAAATATAAGAAAATTCTTCTCCTGGGTGAGGAGCTATTGGCAACTGACTGATCTTGGGTACGGGAGAGTCAGTTTTCTTCAGAGACAAAGCCTGACAGTCTGCCCATGCACACACTGGTAGTATTAACTGGACTCAACAGCTTTAAGAAAAAAGACCATGTAGATCTATTTGCATTCTTTTACATGTAGACATCCAGTTAGGCCAGCACCATTTGTAGAAGATGCTTTCATTTTTCCATTGACTAGTTTTGGCTTCTTTGTCAAAAATCAAGTATCCACAGGTATATGGGTTTATTTCTGGGTCTTTAACTCAATGTCAATGATCAATCTGTCTGTCTTTATGCCAATACCATGTGGTTTTTTTTACTACTGCTCTGAAATACAGCCATGATACTACCAGAAGTTCTTTTATTGTGCAGAATAAAAGCTCCTATGTAAAATAAGTAAAAATGTCAAAATAATGTAGTTGAGTAGCATGTCAAAGTACGAATAGGATTACTGATGCTACTAAAACAAAAACCAGAAAACCACTGATTCTTATATTCTTAGTCTATGCTAACTTTGTTTGGTAGCAGCAGTTAAGTGCCTTGGGATGGTGGGGGCAGAGGTGGGGGTGGGGTGGGGGCTAAATACTCTGTCTTTAAATTTTTTGAGTATATCTTCCCTCATACAATAAGACAAAGTTAAACACAAAAACTAAATCACTGTGTGTGACCAAAGACAGAAGATCTAGCACATAATTAAATTCTCAAAATATGGGTCTAATAAAATTCAAATAGGTAGGGCATAATTGTACACATCTATTATTTTTAGTACTTGGGAAGTCTTGGCAGAAATAATGAAGTTCAAGGCCAGTCTGAGCTACACAGAAAGGCTTTGTCACAAACAAACAAACAAACAAACAAATGAAGTGAAGCCAGATACAGAGAACCCAGAATCAAAACCCAATTCAGGCTACAGTGTTGACCCCAGAACCTTATTCAAAGTATCAATGTTTGGTCCCAGCTTAAAGCTACTGAATGAAGTTTCATACCTGGGCCACAGATGACTTAGATACAAGCTAATGTTTGAGAATCTTATCTATGGCTTTGAGGGTATTTACCTGTATTGCTAAAACAAGCTGGAAAATTCCAGACTGACAGGATACCCATGGTTGGCATCAGAGAGAACAGTAAGCCAGCTTAAAACGTATGCTTCCCTACACTTCTACCACACACATCTGCAGAAAGTTCCTATGTTCCTTACATGGTCACATGCGAGGCCTAAGCTACTATACGAGCAGCACTCAATGCTAGAAGTTAAATATACTTAAAGAAAAGCCAATATCTGTATGGAATAAAACTTGGTAAGTGAGCTTCCTCCCCAACACAATTTGTTGTTGCTGTTTATGATGAATACAAAAAAAAAGTTCTCCTTTTAGAAATAATTGTACTATTTGGGGTTTGTGACATTATTTATTCTTTTTCCCCCTTACTATTTTCAATACTCTACACCAGTGCACCAGTGGTTCCCCACCTTCCTAATGCTGTGACCATTTAATACCGTTCCCCCTGCTGTGGTGACCCCAACCATAAAGTTATTGTCATTGCTACTTCAGAACTGTAATTTTGCTACAGTTACGAATCCTAATGTAATTATCTGTGCTTTCTGGCAGTCTTAGGCAACAACCCCTGTGAAAGGGTGGTTCACCCCCTAGAGGTCGTGACCCACAGGTTGAGAAGCCCTGCTCTAGAATAACAAGTCAGTAAAGATGCCTACTTGCTACTTGGCCATGGGTATTCACGTCAATGGTAGATTTTAGGGTTTGGGTGTCATTCTGGGATTTCAAGGATTTATGTTTTGTTTGTCCCCTATTGTTACAACAATCAAGAAACAACTCTGCATGCACCATAAGTCTTTAGACTATAACTGCAGTGAAACACAGCAAAGGTTCACTCCTGCTTCCTTCATGCGCAGTGACATGCAGCTGCGCTTCCTGCTCCTGTGCATGCTTCCTGAGATGGGGCTCACTCTGGAGTGCTTCACGCTAGGCGGCAGCTCTTACCTAGGACCTCGGGTGGCTCTGACTGGAGGCCTTCTGGTTGCTGGCCTTGAAGCACATTCAGCAGGGCTTGGAGGCTCCTCAGACACAGGGATGGATGAGAAAACCGAGTCTCCTTGATCAATTCAAAGACTTCACAGAGCCCAACCTCAATAATCTGTTTAATATGAAAAGAAAATTAAACTTTCTAATATGTAGGTGAATGACACTTTCTACAGTCTAGTTTGTGCAAGTTATGCCATTACCAAATAAAGTGCTATGGTTTTTAAATGGAAAAGCAAAAACCAACATTAAAAAAATGTTTTTAACATGAAAATTTTGAAACCCATTCCACTATATGCAGGGCTAAGAACGATTGACATTATTTAAATGAAGCCAGAGCAAGACATGGTGGGGGAAAAAAAGAAAGAAAAGAAAAAAATTTGTAAGCCTGAACTAAAGAACAGATGGCATTCACCCAGAAAAACAGGCTCTGTTAATATCTACATATGATGCATTTGGTTGAATGTAACTAGCGTTGTTACAGTACTTATACAATGACACATACAACAAAGACAACTTTTAAGAATGATCATTTAAGGAGCTAGAAGCTGTTCTGTAAAAGCATCATTGATATTTTAGTTTAATTATAATAGTCCTCATTGGGCCAAGAAATCCCTGACTCTCCTTAGCAAAAGAAGTGAATCTTTAGTTAAGACTACAAGAGAAAAGTTACAATGAGCTGTTATGATAACTTTGGAAAACTAATAACTACTAAAACACTAGACAATAAAATTCTATTTCTTAGCTGACATCAAGATTGTGAGAATCAGACATGGCTTCAAGATGTGGCAAATTATGTACAGGTGACATTAAGAATTAAAATAAAACAAAGTAGTAAAATTGTTCGAACAGTAATTCTATGAGTAAGATAGTAACATAATATTCTTTTATTTTGAGATTTTATATTAACTTTTACATTATATGTAATATACATATTACACAGTCTATAAATGCACCCTTTAAAAGACTTGGTTTGTGCATCTCACTAGAGGAGATATGAAGAAGCTGTCTTCTGAGAGTTTTCAGTCTAAGAGAGTGAGCTATGCATAACTCTTACTCAATGTACATCTGTTATAGAATTTATTGCATTATAGTGACACTGATTATACTGTCTGCATTCCTAACTACCCTCTATGGACAAGGAGCATGCCCCATGTTCAGCTCAGTGCTTAGCAATGTGAAGACATAGTTGATAGTCATCTAACTAGCTACTTGTCTGTGTGCTACAGTTTTGGTTTTTTTCAGACAAAGATGAAATTAGTTGCAGACAAATCCTGAGGTTTTAGCTATCATTTGTAAGTTTTCTTGGGTATATAAATATAACTACCAAGGCAAATTAACCAATAGAATTGTCTTTATAAAAGTCATCTAAAATCCTAGACTTAACTATACTTACATTTTTCCAAATTTATGCACAGATTTTCAATTCATTAAACACTCTTACATTTTTTCACCTGTCTTACCTTATTTTGCTGGAACAGACTAGAAAATGAAAACATGCTAGGATTTCCATCTGCTTATGTATTTAGAGGAAATAAAAATATGAAGTACAAAATGTTCATCTCTTTTCTCAAGCATTGGAAGACTACAATATCTATTATTTAAGATTGCTTACTCAAAGAAAAAAAAAAAAGAATGCTTACTTTATTAACCATAATGACTTTTCATAATTTAAGGACTCTTTGGAGCTGACTTTTTTGGATAAGGCTCATTTATACGATGTTTCCTATTGTAAGACCAAAATTTCAAAGGTTTGTCATTTTCTAGTGGGATCCATGCTTGCCATCTCAAAATACTTGAAGCTCATCTTGCTGCATACTTTATTTAAAAATATACTCTCATCCTGATGAATTTATTTAGCTCTTAAGTGAACTCTTTATGAATCTGTAGGCAGCGATGGCTTAGGTTGCAAGAGTAAAAAGCTGAGCCACATTCCTTCCCCTCAAGAAAGCATTTTCTAGTAGAGATAACAAGTACATCGACAAATAACCTGTCTAACGCCCTGAAAATCCCAGGCTGCGCCAGATACAGTAGAATACGTAGAATACATGGGG